>NC_073696.1:134049880-134085201 GCF_029784165.1 Wyeomyia smithii
GAGGGCTTTCGCTTTGACAGAACTTTGGGTGATTTTTGGTTTCTCTCGTCACGTCCTGTCCTAGGGTACGATTGGTTGAAGGGTTGTCGATCTGTTTGTGGATAGTATGGTTGCCAGTTTTGTTGTGGGTTATATAATTGTCAATTTTGTTGTAAATAAGGTCGGAAATTTTGTGTAGGTCTTTGATTTATCGCCTGAGGTATAGGTCGATTGTTAAAATTATTGTATAACGGTCGCATCTTGTGTATTTGGGAAGGAAAATGACGATTTGTAATCGGTTGTGGAATGAGCGGTTTGGTCTGGTAGTTGTTTCGTGATGGTATTATTCAGGGTGGCCACTCTACCGGAAAACGGGAAAAAGCCGGAAAAAGCCGGGAATTTCAAATCACCGGGAAAAAAATACAGATCTGCGTCAAATAGATTCAGGCTTGGTCAGGTGGATAAATTTACTGCTCCGTAACATATATTGTCAGATTTTTAAAGAAGTCAAAAAGTAATCAGCGTCGTGGGAGGCGTATTGAAACTTCTTGTAAATAGTGTTCGAGAATAGTGTTCACAAGCAGCACATTTATATTGCGGATCATTTTAATTGCATTTGCAAGTTACATACTTTAAAGAGAATGTATATAAATATTTTTAACAAACTGTGTTCGTCTGTCATGTTGCGGAAACTAGGTCAATATCTGCTGAAAGTTCCTTAATAATACGAAACAATCGAGACTGTTATTTCCAACATTCTCCAAATTAAGTGTTTCGCAGAAAAAATATAGTTTTTTTTTATTATGTGTTCGACCTTTTGACTACTGGATTTTGTTGGGGAAAGACGTCTTCTTGAGGAGCTATTTGTTAAAGATTTTTTCTATATCAAAAACAAACAGTAGCTAATAATATTTTTTTCAAATTGTTTATTCAGAGTGTCAGTTTATTTTACGGACCATGATAAAATTTCTTATACATTTCATTGGCCCCAGCTCGAAAATTTTGTAAGTCCCAGGATCGAAGTTTTTCGAAAAAAAAATTTTTTTTAAAGAACAGATCTCAACGTTTCATGCATTTTGCTAGATGCATCTTGATAGTGTTATGTGCGTTTTTTCATTGGTCACTCTGAGGCTCTTCTTCCCGAAGTCCGCTTGAAAATTTATATATATATAAATATATATATATATATATATATATATATATATATATATATATATATATATATATATATATATATATATATATATATATATATATATATATATATATATATAAATATATATATATATATATATATATATATATATATATATATATATATATATATATATATATATATATATATATATATATATATATATATATATATATATATATATATATATATATATATATATTATATTATTGAATGTTATTAGCTGTCGCAGTTAAGTTAATGTAATTATAGGAAAATTATTAAACATACTTGTCAAGGATTCTCTGTCAAGCTACTCTCGAGCTTGCAGTGCTTCTGTATCAGGATGCCAATGAAATGCATGGGATTAATTTAAGAGTTAGGGCATTGAGGTTTTGTCTTTTCGAAAAATGTCCTCAGGCAAATTTTCAAGCGGACTTCGGGAAGAAGAGCCTCAGAGTGACCAATGAAAAAACGCACATAACACTATCAAGATGCATCTAGCAAAATGCATGAAACGTTGAGATCTGTTCTTTGAAAAAAATTTTTTTTCGAAAAACTTCGATCTTGGGACTTACAAAATTTTCGAGCTGGGGCCAATTAAATGTATAAGAAATTTTATCATGGTCCGTAAAATAAAACTGACACTCTGAATAAACAATTTGAAAAAAATATTATTAGCTACTGTTTGTTTTTGATATAGAAAAAATCTTTAACAAATAGCTCCTCAAGAAGACGTCTTTCCCCAACAAAATCCAGTAGTCAAAAGGTCGAACACAGAATAAAAAAAACTATATTTTTTCTGCGAAACACTTAATTTGGAGAATGTTGAAAATAACAGTCTCGATTGTTTGTATTATTAAGGAACTTTCAGCAGATATTGACCTAGTTTCCGCAACATGACAGACGAACACAGTTTGTTAAAAATATTTATATACATTCTCTTTAAAGTATGTAACTTGCAAATGCAATTAAAATGATCCGCAATATAAATGTGCTGCTTGTGAACACTATTCTCGAACACTATTTACAAGAAGTTTCAATACGCCTCCCACGACGCTGATTACTTTTTGACTTCTTTAAAAATCTGACAATATATGTTACGGAGCAGTAAATTTATCCACCTGACCAAGCCTGAATCTATTTGACGCAGATCTGTATTTTTTTCCCGGTGATTTGAAATTCCCGGCTTTTTCCGGCTTTTCCCGTTTTCCCGGTAGAGTGGCCACCCTGAATAATACCATCACGAAACAACTACCAGACCAAACTCCTCATTCCACAACCTATTACAAATCGTCATTTTCCTTCCCAAATACACAAGATGCGACCGTTATACAATAATTTTAACAATCGACCTATACCTCAGGCGATAAATCAAAGACCTACACAAAATTTCCGACCTTATTTACAACAAAATTGACAATTATATAACCCACAACAAAACTGGCAACCATACTATCCACAAACAGATCGACAACTCTTCAACCAATCGTACCCTAGGACAGGACGTGACGAGAGAAACCAAAAATCACCCAAAGTTCTGTCAAAGCGAAAGCCCTCTCTGATTGGTCGATTTCACTTAGCGCACTGTTAAATTTTATTATTAAGCATAGTTTACAGTTCCAAGCGAAGTGAAAAATTTGACAAGTGGAAAAGCGTAAATTTTCGCTAGCGAAAACTGATGTGAAAACCCTTTCGTGGATCACGCAGGTATTTCACCAGCCGTCAGTTTACAGTTTAAGTGCAGCGAAATTCACGAGTTTACACTCCGCGCGAAGTGAAAATTGGTTGCAACTGACAGAATATAAACGCACTTCAAATCAAGTTTTCGCTTGCTGCTGCTTTTTTCACTAGCGTTCGCATGCTTGAGCTTGAGCTTGAGCTTGAACGACCGTACATTTTGTAGTTGCTCCCCCGTGATGGCTCTGAGCTAGTGAAGTTGCACAGGGAACCACGTATATGGCAACTTGGGATTAGTTTACCATCTTCAATGTACAACAATTCAGTAGCTTCCGCTTTGATTAGATCCATAACGGCGTCGGCCACGTCCTTACGATCTTTAGGGTAAGAAAGGATGTTATAAGGAAGGAATTGTAGCAGTCGTTGTTGTCGGAGACCGAGTTTACCTCTGCATCTCCACGACTGCGACGGAAAGGAAGGGTTACATCACCGTGGTAAGTGACGAAATCGAACGATGTTGCGCGCGAAGTTAACTCATTACGGAAGCGAACGAAGTTTCTTTAATGTCAAACACCGCGAAAATATACAAGCGGCGCGCGCGTTAATTATCCACTACCCGAAGAATCCAAATGTTTAAACATTTGTTTATGTTAAATTTCGAATGCTCTAGAGAAAGCAAACGCACTTCGGAAACCGCGATTCTTCGACAGGCATACACCGCATAGCCATCAGATCAATCACGATAGTTATCGACCGAACTCGATATGCGACACGCTTATGTTAACGCAAGGGGCAGACAATCTTCGGCTGAACGGTCATACTGAGGCTAAGCTTGTTAGGAGAGAAAGGTTTGTGTGATTATGTCTCCGTGGCAAGTGATGGAATCGAATGATGATGCACACGGACTCGCATATTACGAATACAAACGATATGTATATTTTTGTCAACCCTGTAATCCTATGCCAATGACGCGCGCGAAATCATTAACCATACGAAGCATCTGCGTATTCAAATAAATGTCTATTACCAAACCCGAATACCTGTAAAACAGCAAACGCACTTTAGTAAATGCGGTTCTTGAAAAGGTATACATCGCGTATAATCCTGATATTCATTGCGAATAATTACGATAATATGTCGCGATTAATTACGTTTTATGTCGCGGTTTTTCAATTTATTACGATATTTATCGAACGAACGAAACCTACTACGAATCCCAACTTGCTGGAATAGAATCAACGGGCGGGTAGTCTTCGAATAAAAGATTTGGTACACGACGGAAGTTGCAACATACCGAAAATTCCTAGATGAGCAAAGCTCACTCGGTCGAAGAGCATTATGCACGACCGCTCTATCTCCTCTACCGACGCATACACACAGGGACACGGTGTTCCGCGTTGGGTATTTCTTACTTCTCGAATAATTGAGCTAAGATACCTACTGAGTATACAACTGGCAAAATTTCATGCATTCATAGCTCGAAAATTTATAAAAATGCAAATATGCATATCGAACAAAACAGAGTTCTAAGTTGATTTACAAAGCGCCAAAACAATCGCAATCTAAATTTTGTTGCCATCTTGGCCGACGAGCTTTCAACATAATTAAATAAAAATTGACTATGTGTTTCACCATTTGTTCAAAAGCTAGAAAAATCATAAAACAAGGGCACAAAACTGGACAAAACGTCCGCAATCGTCCGGTTAGAACGCGAACGATAAGTTGCGAAACGGCTAACGATTTAACTAACAGTGCAGGCACGATGTATGAAGTATGCATATCGACACCAGTTCACAGCGCACACAAGATGCAACAAGATGCCCGTGCCCTTTGTACATACTGCAAGCGATCACGTACACGAAAGAACTGCAAAGTGCAAAATCGGACTCTTCGAAGCTGCAGAAAGAATAAAACTCGCTTGGCCATCGCCGCCGTTCGAATCGAGCGAAAAAAAAGACGTGTACATTACATATAATTGCGGAAAGAGAGAGAAACAAAAGCAGGAGAAATCAAAGAATCGCAACAGCTCAGAATGCACTGGTCATAAAGGAAACGATGCAACACGAACATCGTCTTTTCTTACTCGAAGGAATAATCTTAACCAGAGTTGCCAATAAAAATTTAATTTGAACTGGAAGAATGCTGAAGAAAAAACTGGATTCCAAATAAATTTACAAAATACTGAAAAAATAAATTGTGAGAGAGCTTCTTTATGATGGTTATTGAATACAATATAAGTTTTAAATACAGCAACTTCGGGCTTACATTTTGTTGAAATTGTAGACTGAACTGTAGACTGAAAATTTTCATTTACAGGAGCAAAATTTGAAATTGCGCAACCAGTTTATCACAAATCCAAGAAAATAAAGCTTTTATCGTTTACTATAACTTTTAACAAAAGAATTGATGCAACGTTTTCTTACGTTACATCAGTGAATACGAACAATTTTTGAACTGCTGTGCAACTGGAATCAATTTGAAGAATGCCGCCTGCATATAATATTTTTGAGATGGATTGTTTTTATTTTTATGTAATTGCAATTATTTCTTTTCTTCATAATCTGATAAAATCTATTTGTTAGTTTTAGAATAACTTACACGTCTTACTGAACTTACTCGTCTTTTTATCTCAACCATGCAATACAATCCTTAATTTGGTCGTGTTTCATGCGAGAAGATACAATACTGAAAATGCTGTTAAGAATTGTTGCATTGACTTATCAATCTACAAAATTTACGTTCTAAAAATATTTCCAAACCAGTCGGAGCTTGAGTGTCCAAAAAATCTGGATAAAACTGGCAAATATACAAAAAAACTGGAAGATTTCGGGATTAAACTGTTTGACTGGATCACTTGAAAAAAACTGGAAGAATCCAGTTTAAACTGGAACATTGGCAACTCTGATCTTAACAGTGAAAACTGACGCACATCCGAACACATCTCGAACTGTTTCGACGCTATTCGCGTCGCATCGCCCTCGACCCAAGCGTCGAGGGAAAGAATCCCGATCGAAGGCAAAGTGAACAGAGCTGCTCACCCTTGACCTATCCATTCTGCCATTCAAACAGAAAAAAATACATGCAAAATATCCTCAATACTAGTACTTATCTTTTGCTGCGTCTCTTCTATGAACTGTGGTGTAAGTGCGAGAAACGTCGCATGGGTGACCTGCACACACTTTTCTTGCACACGCTCTCCTTGCTATTAAAGTTCACCTTGCGCACACTAACACCAACTCATGGCAAGCGCTTGCGAGAAATGCGTTCCGCCGCCGAAAAAAGGAGGATTTTAGCATTGGCATCACTTTCACCAGCTCTACGAAACTGCCTTATTTCGTAGAACTTTTTTCTCCACCCTTAGCCCTTATTAAAATTATGACCACACCACAGGAACACCAACGGAAACGCGGTTATGGCACTTTCACTATTCTGCTGGGCACTGTAGAGAAATCAATAACTTATTTAACTTATCGGCGCGGAGCAATCGGAAAAACGAACCGCACTAGTCAAACGCTCGCATCGAACTCTTTTTTTCACTAGCGTTCGTATGCGTGAGAAAAGTAAACCCAAGTGAAAAAGATGAGATCCACAACCTTCGATTTCGCTGAATCGAATTTATTTACAGCTCCAAGCGAAGTGAAATTTTTGCAGGTTACATTTTTCACGGGCGTGAAAAAATGAACATTTTGTATGAGATTTTCACTTCGCTTGGAACTCTAAATAGGGCTTTAGTCGGTACGGTTGGCCGTGCTGCGAAAACTATCGGTATTTTTTGTTCACACTGTTTTTGCTTACCAAGTGAATGAACAACTTTTGGTTCAACAATTTTTTGAAACTTTTTCATACACTATACTGTGTAATGTCTATAAAAATCAACATTCGAAATGTTATTCATGTTTTTGAAAATACGTATGATAAACAATAGCAGATTCATTTCATGAAAAGCAAAAGGAACCCAAAATGAGTTGAAATTATGGCTGGTTCAAATAAATGTAACATATATCTTCTAATGAATTGAACTAGCATTATCAAATTAATTAATTAATATTGAAATCCAGAACTTGGAAAATCCTTGATATTTATATTTTGCTAATTAAACATTTTTGGAAACACTGGCAAGCCGAAAAATCACAATGTTTCATGAGGGCAATTTTGAACGAAAAGGAGAATAACTAGAAGCCACTTGTCACGTCCTGTCCTAGATCATACCCATACCGACAACAAAACCCCCAAGCAACTTTCACCAATAACAGCCTCCCAGAAAAAGAGTAGAAGCAATGGACGTCGACCCATCCATACGTTCTAGAAATATAACCTATATGAATCGCCCTAACTATCAAAGGCAAAGCAGACGGGTCTCTCTGGAACAGCAGCGGCGGTGGCATCCAATCCACCCATTCACTTCGCAAGCGGCAGCAGTAGCAAATCTTATTCGCTTATAAAAGCGAATACAGACGCAATTTGTTAATTCGTGTTTCGAACGGCGAAGCAGACGGGTCTCTCTGGAACGGCAGCGGCGGTGGCATCCAATCCACCCATTCACTTCGCAAGCGGCAGCAGTAGCAAATCTTATTCGCTTATAAAGGCAAATACAGACGCATTTTGCTCATTCGTGTTTCGAACGGCAAAGCAGACGGGTCTCTCTGGAACAACAGCGGCGGTGGCATCCAATCCACCCATTCACTTCGCAAGCGGCAGCAGTGGCAAATCTTATTCGCTTATAAAAGCGAATACAGACGCAATTTGCTCATTCGTGTTTCGAACGGCAAAGCAAACGGGTCTCTCTGGAACAGCAGCGGCGGTGGCATTCAATCCACCCATTCACTTCGCAAGCGGCAGCAGTGGCAAATCTTATTCGCTTATAAAAGCGAATACAGACGCAATTTGCTCATTCGTGTTTCGAACGGCGAAGCAGACGGGTCTCTCTGGAACGGCAGCGGCGGTGGCATCCAACCCACCCATTCATTTCTCAAGCAAATCTGTTTCGAACAGCGGGTCTCTGGAACAGCAGCGGCGGTGGCATCCAACCCACTTATTCATTTCCAAGCAGCATTAGCAGCAAATCGGTCCCTCTCTGAAACATCTACCAACTATGGAGGACAATGTTTCCTTTGTTCACGGGCATGGCCCCGAAATTCACGACAATGGCGCAGATGGTGCTAGAACCAAAACTCCCAAAGGGTAAGTGATTTTTTTCTATTTTATTTTATTTTTTTTTATTAGAAGAAGAAATAGGATCTGTAGTCGAGGCAGTATCCTGAAATTTAAGAACTCTGATTGTTGAGGCAGAGTAAATTCCACCAATTTATGCGCTCTGATTGTCGAGGCAGAGTAACTTGTATGAACAAAACTCCTAGCTATGGTACTCTGATTGCCGGGGCAGAGTTACTAATGATGTGAATTTTATTTTCACAGGAAATTGAAAACCAAAATTACCAATACTACAAGGTATACAGCCCTAGGGTTGTATGAAATAGTGACATGGGACTAATTACTGTAATTATGGGATTTTTTGTTCCAAAATATACAAAGTTCGCAGACAGAATCAATGTGTTTGCTCGGTGACTTACGTACTTTTATTTTCCGTCTTAGAAATATATTCAACAACACTTGAAAAAATAACGTTTATATTTGGCGATATTATGCCTGTAGAATTTTTTGTACATTTAACAAAACACAAGCTTATCGTTCTTGTTGAAGAAGCACCAAGAATTTCTCGCAATGCGTCAAAGTCAGAATTAACTCTATATCCTCAAAAACCAAACCCCTTGATACAAACGTTATCATAATGAATGGTTTTGTCTTATTTAACTTCGATTAAATCAAATTTATAATATGGATCTTACCTTCAAAATAATATGGGAGCTCTTACGAAAGTTCATTAATTGGCAAACATAAGAAGATATGTAAAAAAATTATCAACAAGTTTCAGCAAAAAATTTGTTTTTTGCTTGACAATTTTTTTCATTTGCCTACAATTACATTCGCTGTTTTACGAAAACAGCTAATAAACGTTTATCATGGAATAGTTTAGAATAATGAAATATCATCTAACAATTTTGAAATGTAAGAAAATATTCGGAATGAATCTTAGTAAATGGACCAAAAATTCACAAGCATTATCCGGCTCTTACTCTTCTATAAATTTATATTTTTGGGAATTCAATTTTGCGATACTATCCGGTCACGATTATTTAGTGAATATCGAATATAAAATATAATAAATATAACTTATAACCGTTGCCAAAATGTACAATTCTTGTTGAGTAATTGATGGTAATCATATGTATGAAATAAACTGTCAAACACTATCAGCAGCAGCATTGCAGTTTTTCCTCGATTGCACACGAATAGAAATGTACGAAGGTACGAACAAAAGTGTACCACTGCAATACGAATAGTACCGCGCGCTGCAGTACGAACGGAAGTGTACCGCTGAAATGTACGAATAGAAGAGAACCGTTGCAACCATAGACGCCGAGAGACCTGCGGTTTTCTGCTCCACTGTTGCTGTTGCTTATACCAGCATGTTTTCTTTCAAGACATCAGTTTTTATTACGTTCTGACAGCAGGTTTAGGAATTGTTCAAGTATGAGGATTGTTTCAAACTTTCGGAAAACTTTTACCTTCGAGACATCACATTAGTCTAAGCTCATGGAAGCAAAAATAAATTGGCCTATTGGGACGGGGAGACTCTGTCAATTTTTTTTCGATTTTGAATATCACAGGAAACGGTTGGTGTCCATTCACGTCGTCTGTGCTAGGAATGCTTGCATGTAATTGGTTCATTGTTCGCGTAAATTTATCATTGAAACTTTTTATAAATTTTACCGCTTAGCAATGAAATTAGAGTGATAACTAGCATATTACAAAATTGTTATACATTTTATCTATTCAACAACATATTGGTTGAGCGGGGGCCTAGTGTGGTTAGTAGCGTCTCCGCCAACCACGCTCGACGCCTGGGTTCGAATCCCACCGCCGACATAGGTGTCGATGGTTGTGAGGTGGCGTGATCCACTCACAACCAACCCAACTGGTCTAGATTCAATTCTAGCCGACACCGGGAGATTTTCTGAGGCGAAAAATCTCTGGGATCACGCCTTCCATCGCATGAGTAAGTAAAACCGTTGGCGCCGGTCCGTTAATAAACGGGTCGTGAGTTAGGGTCCTGGGTGTGGAGTCGCCTCCCTGGGCGTCGATGATTGGCCACAACAGTGGCGGAACTAAACCGACGGAAAATAAGCGAGAATTAAAAAAAAACATATTGGTTATTGTTATCTGTCATGTGGTTTTACTGTTATTAACGTTTGAAATCTGACGCAACATCTGCCAGTTTCATTTCAAGTTTTACAGAATGCATCTCAGTATAGTAAACAAAGACGTAGTTCCACGTCAAAAAGATGCTTCTGGAAGAGCTATCGGCAGTCAAAATGCAGTTAACAGCTATCAGATGCGAGCAATTGATGCACGCTTCAGAAACATTAAATATCGGAAGCGATGTAAACGCCAGTCCGAGTACTGTTATAGTTCCCGAAAACGGGAATTTACTGGCTACAGTGAGCAACATGTCCCTCGGTTCGCTCCACATTCCAGAATGCAAACCGTCGGATGGGGAAAATGATGTTGATAAGAAAGCTTTTGAGCACTGGAAGGAAATACTCAAAGCGTCATTCAACTTGGTTAATGCAACTGATGAACAAGCCAAGATGGACATCTTTAAGATAAAAGCAGGATCTAAATTGTTAGAAGTGCTGCAAGGAACTTCGACTATAACAGATATGCCAGATGAAAGGACCAATCCATTTTCTAATGCAATCGCTCGGCTGGACCAATATTTCGGATCAAGGACGTATTTGATTGGACAACGTGGCAAGTTGGTAAACACAGTACAGCTCTCCGGAGAATCAAACATTTCTTTCGTCCGTCGAGTAGCTGCTGCGGCCAAACTGTGTGATTATAAAGGCGAAGAAATGGAGGCAATTACGCGCACGGTCGTCAAAGGAACCAACGACAGCCGCGTGCGTGTTCTGGCTCAAAGAAACTGGGTCAAAGAAGATGATTTAATTTCTCTAATAGCAATGGTACATGATCGTGAAATGGAACTGGAAAATGAGGATGAATACCAAAAGCAAAATCGACAAAGCAGCGTAATAGCTACAGTACAGCAATCCAGGAATCGCGGAGCTTTCTTTCGACGTGGTATGGGACCTAGATTTAGAGGCAATCAACGAGGAAGAGGAATGACTTATTGGGGACCTGGCCAGTATCAAGGCCCATCACGCAGCACGTGCTGGCGATGCGCTAGTATTAATCACGAACCATTTAATTGCCCTAATTTGGATAAAGTTTGCCATAATTGTAACCGCCGAGGCCATTTGGCTCGAATGTGCAAAGCCTTGTCCCGAACTGAAGTTAGTCACAAACGTTTACATGAGAAACCTGATGATGAAGAACCAAGGCCGAAAATTGCAGCAATTAAACAAAACGGCGAAGCAGACGATCAACAGGTAGAAGATAATGAAAAGTTAGAATAGGAAAATCTTGAGTTTCCTTGTCTCTTACTTGATTTCATGTATTAGTAATTAAATGATATTTTAAATAAATGATTATTGTTGTTATAGATTGATTATTTTTTAATTAATATCACCATCTCTCTGCATTTTCTGAGAATTCGACTAGACAAAAAAACCTTAAAAAAAACTTAAAAACAAAATTTAAAGTATTAAAATAAGTAAATTATCTATACATGAATTCTCGGGAAAGAAAGTTGCAAGAAATCGATATGAGATGGGGTAGCTCAGATTAATGAAATTTCTGAAATTCGTTGACTGAGATTTTTAATTTTCAGGTAACCAAAGATATAAAGCAGAACATTATTCCGGCAGCAAACCTTGCAAGCACTATGGATATTTTAAATTTCCCTATGGAAGATAACGCCTTTGTCGGAACACAAATAGCTGGGATGCGTGTCATCTTTTTTATTGATTCTGGGGCACAAGTTAACACACTCGCCAAGAAAGTATGGGACAAAATTATTCAGAAAAATCTGCACAGAATTTATTGCTCGAAGTAACATACTCTTCGGATAAAAGCTTGCGTGCATATGCTTCTCAGGGAGATATCAACGTAATTGCAACCTTTTCTGCACGTCTGCAACTATACGTATTCTTTTCTGCAACTATACGTATCTAAAGAAAGACCGGCTTACATAGAAAAGTATTACGTTATTGAAGAGAATAGATCGTTACTAAGCTTCAGCACTGCGGCTCGTTATAGCCTACTTGATATAGGATTGAGAGTGCCAATAGGTGGATACGGCAGCACGTGGCAATGCGAGCTTGCGATGGTAAATGCGGTAGAAGTGACACAGAAATTCCCTAAATTCAATGTTCCACCAGTGTTACTACACTACAACGAAGACATGCCCCCGGCCAGAAATGTATATACACATATTCCACCTGCTTACAAGAATTTAGTACAACAAAAACTTTCGGATCTTCTCTCCACTGGAATTATTGAGCGTGTTACGGAAGATATGGATAGGTCGTTCTGTTCTTCGTTATTAGTGGTGCCAAAAGGAAAGAACGATATTCGCTTGGTTGTTGACTTAAGAGGTCCAAACAAAGGCATCCACAGAACGCCCTTTAGAATGCCTACTTTTGAATCCATTCTTATGCAGTTACACGGGGCGAAATGGTTCTCAAAAATTGATCTGAAGAATGCATTCTTTTACATTGTTCTGGACGAAAGATGTCGACATTTGACTAATTTTTTCTCAGGTGATGCACTGTTCAGATGCCGTAGACTATCGTTCGGCTTATGCAATGCTCCAGACATATTTCAGGAGACCATGCAGTCTGTGATTTTGGCTGGGTGCAAAGGAACGATTAATTACTTGGATGACATTCTCGTATTTGGAAGATCTAAGGAAGAACATGATGCGAACCTAAAAGAGGTCATGGTGCGACTAGAAGATCATAACGTCAAAATCAATGAAAATAAATGTTTACTGAATAAAGAAGAAGTGACATTTTTGGGATTTCATTTGTCGGGAACCGGCTGGAGTGTAGAGGATGAGAAAATAAAAGCTATTCAGCATTTCCGAAGGCCAGAGACCCAAGATGAAGTTAAAAGTTTTTTGGGTTTAACAAACTATATTGACAGGTTTATACCTCATCGGGCAGATAGAACTTGGCGGCTGAGAGAATTGGCTAGATCCGATAAATTTTATTGGTTTGAGGACCTAAGCCAAGAATTCGAATATTTGAGAACCAGCGCCTGGACGCAGATCAAGACTTTAGGATATTATAATCATTCGGATGAAACTGAGCTCTACGTAGATGCATCACCACATGGTTTAGGAGCTGTTTTAGTACAATTCAACAATGATTCTAAGCCAAAAGTTATTGCTTGTGCTCTAAGGCATTATCTTCTGCAGAACAAAAATATCCACACACACAGAAAGAAGCCTTGGCTATGGTATGGGGAGTAGAGAGATTTTCTACTTACCTTATGAGTATAACCTTCAAAATCCGATCTGATGCAAAATCGAATGAATTTATTTTCGGAGGAATGCATAGAATTGGTAAAAGGGCCATTTCGCGAGCCGAAGCGTGGGCTCTTAGACTTCAGCCATATAAGTTTTCTGTTGAGTGTGTTCCTGGAGATATGAATATAGCAGACGCACTTTCTAGATTAGTGGTTGATGTCCAACCAACCGAATCATTTGACGATTCTTCTGCAGAACATCTACTTTTTGCACTGGATGTTGGAAATATGAAGCTGAGCTGGAACGATACCGAGAAAGAAGCTGAGATCGACGAGGAACAAGCTGATGTGCGACATGCCTTAGAGACAGGATCATGGAACTCGCAGTTACGGCCTTACGAATGCCATGTCAAGCATTTGCGAATGTTGGGTGCTTTAATTTTTAAAGAAGACCGGTTAATATTGCCGTCGAAACTACGAACAAAAGCTGTCGGGTTGGCTCATCAAGGCCACGTTGGGGCAGCGTCAATGAAACGAATATTACGAAACCACTTCTGGTGGCCAAAAATGAGTGTAGATGTTCAGAAATATGTTGACACATGCGAAACATGCTTAAGATTAGCGAAAAGAAACATACCTCTTCCATTAATAACTAGAGAACTACCACAAGGACCTTGGGAGATCCTTCAGATTGATTTTTATACTGACAAAGATTTTGGCTACGGAGAATTCTTAGTTGTAGTGGACACTTACTCCAGATATATTCAAGTAATCGAGGTGAAAAACATCGATGCAGATACTACGAATGCCGCTCTGGCCAGTATATTCGATGTGTGGGGTTATCCATTAGTGATACAAAGTGATAATGGTCCTCCCTTTCAGAGCGATAATTTTGTCAAAACCTGGGAAAATAGGGGGATCAAAGTGCATAAGTCAATTCCACTCAGTGCTCAATCAAACGGAGCAGTAGAGAGACAAAACAGCGGAATTAAAAAAGCTTTGGCTTCCGCAAAATTAGATAACATAAATTGGCGAACAGCATTAGAAAAATATGTACACGTTCATAATAAAATTCGCCCACTGTCTCTACTAGGAGTAACGCTCTTCGAATTGTTGACGGGATGGAAATTCCGGGGTACGTTCCCTATTCTGTGGGGAAACAATTTGGCAGATTCAGTAGATCGTACTGACATAAGAGATCGTGATGCAGTAACTAAACTACAGAGCAAAATATATGCTGATATACAGAGAAGAACTAGACCTTCGGACATAAAAATAGGAGATACAGTATTGATTGCACAGCAAAGAAACAAAAAATCTGATCCAGTATTTTCAAAGGAAAGATTCACTATAATTGCCAGAGAAAGAGCTAAAGTTGTTATCCAAAGCAATCGTGGCATTCAGTATTCACGCAATGTTCAAGATGTCAAGAAAGTCCCAGACGGACTAGAGCAGCCACCTGAAGAATACCAGACTGATCAGCAGGGAAAATCTTACGATTCAGATACTTCTTTTGATACCACCAGACTCACCATGGACTACCCGGAACTGTGTAACGAAGACCCGATTCATCGCCCGAAGCGATTATCTAAGAAGCCAAGCAGATTCAACGATATGGTATTATATTCTATCTTTGAGTAAAAACAGATTTAAAACAATTTTGATTTTGCAAAAATAAATAAAAAAGAAATAAAAATAAATAAAAATTAATTCTGTTAATGAAGAAGAAAAGTAATAAGACTTTTGAAAAAATTAGAGTAGAGGACAGAGGTATTGTAGAGAAAAACACTGGGAGCGAGAAATGTATGATAAATAAATTCAATTAAAATATATAGGTTGATTATCCTTGAGGAAGAAATATTCCTAACAATAATCCATCCCCTCTTTCGAACAGCAGCATTGACGCTGTGTTTGCAGTAGCTATATAAGTTCGTCCGTCATTTCAATTCACTCATTCTGTATTCGAACGGCAAAGCAGACGGTTCTCTCTGAAACAGCAGCGGCGGTGGCATCCAATCCACCCATTCACTTCGCAAGCGGCTGCAGTGGCAAATCTTATTCGCTTATAAAAGCGAATACAGACGCAATTTGCTCATTCGTGTTTCGAACGGCAAAGCAGACGGGTCTCTCTGGAACGGCAGCGGCGGTGGCATCCAATTCACCCATTCACTTCGCAAGTGGCAGCAGTAGCAAATCTTATTCGCTTATAAAAGCGAATACAGACGCAATTTGCTCATTCGTGTTTCGAACGGCAAAGCAGACGGGTCTCTCTGGAACAGCAGCGGCGGTGGCATCCAATCCACCCATTCACTTCGCAAGCGGCAGCAGTAGCAAATCTTATTCGCTTATAGAAGCGAATACAGACGCAATTTGCTCATTCGTGTTTCGAACGGCGAAGCAGACGGGTCTCTCTGGAACGGCAGCGGCGGTGGCATTCAATCCACCCATTCACTTCGCAAGCGGCAGCAGTAGCAAATCTTATTCGCTTATAAAGGCGAATATAGACGCATTTTGCTCATTCGTGTTTCGAACGGCAAAGCAGACGGGTCTCTCTGGAACAACAGCGGCGGTGGCATCCAATCCACCCATTCACTTCGCAAGCGGCAGCAGTGGCAAATCTCATCATCATAGCTCACGAACAGATGCAATTTGCTCATTCGTGTTTCGAACGGCGAAACAGACGGGTCTCTCTGGAACGGCAGCGGCGGTGGCATCCAACCCACCCATTCATTTCTCAAGCAAATCTGTTTCGAACAGCGGGTCTCTGGAACAGCAGCGGCGGTGGCATCCAACCCACTTATTCATTTCCAAGCAGCATTAGCAGCCAAGCGATCCCTCTCTGAAACATCTACCAACTATGGAGGACAATGTTTCCTTTGTTCACGGGCATGGCCCCGAAATTCACGACAAAGACCATAGCCAACATCCTGATGTGACTGAAAATTTAAACCAAGACGCCGACGCAATCCCAGATCAACAACCAGAACCAAACGTACAAGTGGACGTAACAGAAGATGACTTAAATTTTCAGCTGGACACCGCAATACAGTTAGTAACATAAACAATTTCATTCCGTACGTAAAAATTGGAACGTCCAAGAGAAAACCCAAATATTTAATTGATACTGGTGCGAATAAAAACTACATCAGTACAAAACACGTAAACTTAAATAAATGTAGAATCACATACCCAGTAAAAGTTCGAAATGTGTCAGGTTCACACAAAATAGACAAATTTGTGGAATTTAACCCATGCCCGAATATTCAAACGAACAAACTTGTTTTTTATGTTGTTGATTTTCATCCTTACTTCGATGGATTGATAGGCTACGAAGCTCTCAGACAGCTGAAAGCCGGAATCCTGACAAGTTCTAACGAACTGAGGCTAGGAAACACAAGAATAGCTATGTTAAAAAAGTTAAAGGGGTATGTGCTTGAGTGCACAAACGTAGGCTTGACGTGGGTGTTAGTGATGGTAAACCCGTTTGCCGTTGAGAGGCAAACTTCAATTATATGCCGATGATGCTGCAGCCGTGTACGAATCTGGTTGCATAGAACAATTATTTCAGGACATGCAACACGATTTGAATCTAATTAATCGGTGGTTCTTCGATAATCATTTGACAGTTAATGCATCTTTAACTAAGTACATTGTTTTCACCAGCACCAGTCGCTATCCTAATGTAAATTGTGACTTATGGCTGGGAGGAGAAAAACTAGAAAGAGTCGCTTCAGCGACTTACTTAGGGCTGCTAGTACAACAAAACCTTAAATGGAACATGCACATCGAAAAAATTCATAGAAAACTAGTAAAGTTTCTTGGGATTCTAAGACAAGCTGTTTATGTGCTGCCTATGAGAGAGAGAAAATAGTTATTCTACGCTCACGTGCACTCACAAATATGCTACTTAAACATAATTTGGCTGAACGCCCCTAACAATATTACTGGTAAAATTACTACAACATTGAACAAGTACATGAGAACTATTTTCTGGGAACAGTACTTAGACCCAAATATAAGAACTATGAACCTATATACCTCCAACCAAATTATGAATTTCAACCAAATTAAATTTTATGAATCCGCTCTATTCATATTCAAAGTTAAAAACAATGTGATCAAACACAACCTAAATATTCAGTTATTAAGCGATACACATCATTATAGCACACGAAATCATAATAATATCAGATTAGCAATGCCTAGAACTAACTACATTCGATACGGTTGTGTCTATTCCGCTATAGTAAACTATAACAATTTGCCGATGAACATCAAAAATATTTCTTACATATATACATTTAAAAAAGCAAAAAAAAGTACGTCATTGTAAACATTTTCTAGAAATTAGCAATATTATACTTAGATCTCTTTGCACACAAAAATATCGCTGGAGAACCTCCAAATCAGTCTTCGGACTGCCTGAGGTCCATAAAGTTTTTCAATCATTTTTGCACAGTTTTATTAAAGGGGAAGAAAACCGAAAAAAATTGTAACCTACCACTTAAGCAAGTTATGTACAAATCCAAATTGGGGTTTTTATGCCCGAGATTGAAGCATGATAAAGTGGAAATTTAATTTAATGCTTCCACCTTGGCTTTTCCCCGATAGCAAAAAAATAAATAAAATAAAAATAAATAAAAATGTCTTGAAATATAAACTTATCGATACTTATCGATATTATCAATAAACCCCAGACATCGATATTATCGTTGATTTTTTTACGTTAACGATAATTATAGATATTATATAAGGGTGAGCAAGTCAGTGGGGCTGATGATATCGGGTTCGATTCCCGATCGAGTCGAGGATCTTTTCGAGCTGGAAATTTTCTCGACTCAGCACTGGGGTACGGTGTATCGTTGTACTTATATTACACATACAAAATGTGCCAAAAACAATATCGATAACGAAATCTCTCAACTAATCTAGTTGATCGAGACCGCTATTAGCCCCAAGGCTAAGCGTGCGATATTGTTTGTTAAGTCAGTGGGGCTGATTACTGGAGGAGACGTAAAAGTAGGAGACCTCACCTACCCTACCCCAGGAGTTGCTTTTGCTGCTAGGTATTTGTTGGGTTCTGCTATACGACAAGATTTAGCGTTGTTGCGGGTGGTGTGGAGGTTCGGGTGTTACTATGTTTCTGAGCAAAAATGGTAGCTAAATAGGTATTCATAGTTTTTAGTTTCCTAAGACAGATGAATTCAAAAACTTAGTACTGCAGAACTTCAAAAATATATCAAAACTTTTTGCCCCATCTCATGAAAAGCGATGATACGATATTGTAAATTGCATTTTCCTTGGCTTGCTAACTCTTGTAATAGGATGGACTTGACATGCATGCGGTAGTCTATTGTTTAGTTTAACTTGGAACTGTTTGCGTTTAAAGTATCTGTTACCCAACAAACAATTTTTAGTTGCACTAAAATCGCTCAATTGTAGTTTCAAATCAACAAAATTGTTGCGCGGAAAAAAAAGTGTCCTGATTTATACAGGGGGTAAACAAAATGGTTGAGATAGGCAGAATTTTGTCAATTTTTGAATGGCTATCCTAGTTTCCTAGTATTACTTGGGAACTTGGCGTGACCAACCTACACCGGAAATGTTTCGGATTTCAAGAGTGTGTGAGTTTGAGATCCGGCGTGAAACTCGAGGACTTTCTAAAACAAACTACACTAAGGTCGCTTTTTACGCGGTTTTTTTACGCGGATTCCGGAATTGACGCGGTTTTTTTACGTGGATTCCGGAATTTACGCGTTTTTTACGCGGATTCCGGAATTTACGCGATTTTTTTACGCGGCATGTATCCTCCGCGTAAAAAGCGACTTTAGTGTATTCAACTCATTCGGTTGTTTGAATTTTAATTCGTAGTATAGTTTTTGTCATTCACTGTCTCTGATTTTCACAAATTTATAGCAAAATGTTCAATTAGCAAACAGCTGTCAAATTATCGATACTTATCGATAATATCGATGAAGGTCTCGGAATCATCGATTGTTATCGATATCCGTTTTGGGCGATATTTCCCATCACTAGTGGGTGTAAAGATTTAATTCTGCCATAGCCATAGTATATAACACACACCAAACGTACAAATACCAAACACAACAATCCATGAACACTTCACAAAAAACACATACACCTGTCATAAACCATAGCATACGAACTAATAGGAAAAATAATTAACTTGTTGCCTATAAACTGCCGCTCATAGCAAGTCTGTCCAATTTGCGTTTTGGTGCTGACCTAAGACAAGACGCGACAGCTGGCTTCTTATTTTTCTTTTCGTAACGGCCGTCATCCCCGTCGAAATTTTTTTGAACGTTCCATACCGTTGATGCCAGAATGATAATTTTTAACAACTTCTGCAGGTCAATGAAAATAAAACAAATTAAAATTGCAATATATAGGCGAATAATACTCAATTTTTATTTATTATTTTATGTTCAATAAAGCATACTTCTACTATCAAATTTTTTCTTCCTAAGTTTCTTGGTACCCAAATTTTTTCTTCCTAAGTTTCTTGGACCTCAACCGAAATAGTAAAAAACGATTAATCAATGCATTTTTAAAGTTATAACAGTGAAATACATTACTCGGTAATATCATGTACCTTGCATACTTTTGCATCATTATTTATGAACAATTATAATAGCTAAATTATGACTCTCCAGCATCACTGCTTCACAGTGAAAAGCAACCTCGTTGTATTTTCTACGTAACGATTGCGTTATCGGATTCAGCCAATCAGCAGCCGGTTCAAATTGGTTGCATGTAACGGTGACCAGCTGTCGCGTCTTGTCTTAGGTGCTGACAAGAAAACAGCAATTGAAAATCGTAACGCTTTTGGTGAAATTTTGGACTCAAATGCTTTTTCAATCAAAACCAACAGAATCAACAGAATTTAGTACTGCAATGACAATCTAACACTTTTGCATCATAAAACTTGCATAAAAACCGAAATTTGATTAAAATTTGTTGAAAATCATAAGCTGGGACTCACATGCGATAACTTTCACGGCACGTAGTCAGAAAGATAGCAAGTCAGTCCCATAGCCAACTACAACTGGTGGTGAAAAACGAACTGCTGCAAATCGATGGCGGTACTATAGCTTGCGTTTGGAATGAATCCATCGCTGGTCAATTCATAAAAAAACTTCCCTCGTGCTTCATTAAACAAGCTTTTTGTGACACTATGTACCAACTGCGCCGCTCAAAATAAAATTTGATTTTGTTTTTACATTTGATACTACTGATAAATTCAAAATCAGTTTAGGTGTAAAAACTTGTTCTAAATTTAGCTGAGAGCGCTCACACGTTCGTGACAGCGGACAGCTTCCACGTAGCAGTGAAGGCAAATATGAAAGAACACCTATAGCTTAGGAAAATGTTTGCTCCGTTAAAAACAGCTAAGTAGCGTACCGAAGTATTTGATATGACTGACAAATTCTTCAAAACGAAATTCACGACAATAATTGAACAATTCTTGACGACGTCTTAACATAAAATACGGATACAATACGAAAAGTAGTATTTACTAAAGAATGCTTTAACTAACAATACTGTGACACACCTAAAGAATTCACTGTCAACAAACAACAGCTGAAAGAAGCTACAGCTGGAAACTTTGTCTTGAAGAAAACATTGTACTATCAGCTAGAGCCACACGATGTAGAACGCGTGAAATTCAATTAAACCTCCTATCGAATATCACTTGGTACATACAATACTAAACCTGAAGACCGCAAGTTGTGGTAAATATCACATTTTTCATTATCATTGTTGACTGTGGGGTTAAATTGCAAAGATTTTTTCAATGGGACCAACTTGCGATCACTTTTGCTATGGGACAAACCGACTTGCTATTTTCTTCATAGTTCCTCAGAACGAAGTACTCAAAAATAATTGTTTTATCAACAGTAGATATAAAAAGGAATTGATTCCATAAATAAACTCAAAATTGATAAAAATGCAATTGGGACGGACTTGCCATGAGCGGCAGTAAAAGTATTGTCATGAATAAATTTACCTCGGATGAATGCATTTTTGCACACACATACACGTTATACACACACGCTATATACACACATTACACTGCAGTCGCTTTTTACGCGGTTGATTGTAACGAATTAAAAAGATTAGATTAGATATACTTATACTAAATTTATTTGATACCGCGTACAAATGATCTTCCGAATCGAGTAAAAATAATCCGCATTATTGTGAATATATTCCGTTTGAAAAAACGCATAAAAACAACCCGCGTAAAAAGCGACCCCAGTGTACTCACAAGCACACGCTCCTCAGACACACCCACGCTACTTACACACACACACGCACATACACACACCGCTTACATATACACGCCACTTACATACACACGCCACTTACATACACACGCCGCTTACATGCACATGCCACTTACACACACACGCCACTTACACATACACACACGTCACTCACATCTCAGTCACACACACGTCACTCACAACACACATTCACACACACACACACACACATTGACACATACACATTAACACACACATTAACACACACACATACACACACATTAACACACACACATTAACACACACACACACACATTAACACACATACACACACACACATTAACACACATACACACACACATCCATTCACACACACGCTAACGCTACTCACACACACATACACACGCTAACGCTACTCAGACACACACACTTGGTATACGACACACTATACCTACACAAATTACTATCGGCAGCATCCAAACGGCTTCCAAGTCTTCCAATGGTCCCTTCCAACGGCTTCCAATGGTCCCCAGTGCCGATCACGCCCAGTTTCGGACTGTATCCCAACAACGATATCTGATCTAGATTACCACTGGTGGGGTCCAAATCGAAGGGAAGCCGAACTGTTTGCTTTGACGGTCGACCAGGGAATGATCTTCTCTCAACACGGGATGTCCTTTTATAGCGTCACTCAGTGTGGGGAACTTGGGTGATTGAGGGAAGAACCAATCACGTGGAAGCATCACTGCTTTCTTTCTTCGTCGCTTACGTTGGGTAATGAATGCGATGCCAATTGGCTAGCATTGCTAGCCAATGACTGAATGCGTGAAATCATTTCGTCTATGTTTTTGAAGTCTGCGTTAGGGAAATATACCAATTGCATGAAAAATGTATTGTGATATTCGACCTTCAAACTTTCCCGCAATTTTCACGGAGTAATAAGAAAATGGTAACCGAAATTATCATGTTATACAAATCTTGTATGTTTTAGCTTTCCAACAGTATATTAACTATTGAAATCGGAGCAGTTGTTTGAGCGCTATTAGCATCTAAAATCTTCCATTCCGCCAACCAAAAACGTTACATGTTCAATCCAGTTTTCCAAGAATGTATCTTAGTATAGTGAAGAAAGACGTAGTCCTACGTCAAAATATCCATCCTCAACTAAGATCCAATTAAATGCACACGAGACGAAACCTGTAGACTTGCAAGTTCTCAAAGATACTGGCGATTTCCTTCTATCCGAAAATTATGAACTACAAAACAAAATTCTCATTCATTCCGGCGTATACACAGCCGAAAATTCGAAAGCCACCGTAATGATCTCGAACTTATCAAACACCTCCATCGAACTAGAATTGCCAGCCGCAGAAATAGAGATAAATAATAAAACACAGCATCGAAACAGTAGACAATATGCCTATTCACTCTAAAAGCTATAAATACCCTTACCATTTGAATTATAAGATCCTCCAATTCGCCATGGTCCTCACCTATTTGGGTGGTACCTAAGAAAGCGGATGCTTCTGGATTAAAAAAGTGGCGACTTGTCGTCGACTACCGGAAATTAAATTCAAGAACTGTAGTTGATAAATACCCCCTTCCTAACATCACCGAAGTTCTCGATAAACTCGGTAGATGTAATTATTTCACAACACTCGATCTCGCATCTAGATTTCACCGAAGTCGAATCAAAAGATATACAGAAAACTGCATTTTCGGTAGATTATTGCAAATACGAATACGTTCGAATGCCTTTTGGACTTATACCCCGTTCACACTACACCGCATACACCTGATATTAGGCGATTCGTGCTGATATCCCATACAATCGAGCTGTCAACAGATATCACCTCGGCTACATGCTATCGTGGATATCATGTTCGAAAACCAACAATAACCACATTTCCCGCATTGTTTGTCAGAATCACTTGGTTTTGCCCCCAACCAAGTAATTTTGATGAAACGAAAGGCAAATGCCAAAATTAATCTAACTGGAATACACCAGGAAAATTACTTAGCACATTTTGATCGTACCAAAGTACATAATTTGAAATGTTTGGAAAAAGCCGAGGGAATGTGCTATGGGTTATAACATCGAGTGCAACATAGAAACGTCAAATCTGATGTTTTTACTCTTTTCTGTTTTCTTGCTTGTGTTTGCCAGAGATACAAAAATCTTGTCGCTCCTTTATTTTCGAACGAAAGCTCATATATAAGTTATGAAGAGTTTTTTATAGAGTTTTATCACTTTTTTGGATAAAAACCAAGTCCACGGTGTCTACTTAAGAAGCGCAAAGGCTAAGCCCCAACCGAAACAGCAAAATAATGAAAACAATCCAACCGATATTGACGTTTTTGTGCCAGGTTTGACGTATTCGTATCAGGTTTGACGTTTGCGTACCTTCGATGTTTTACTCTGTCAAATGTACAGCGAGGGATAGGAAAAGGCATTCCCTCGGAAAAAGCACGTGTTTTATTTAACGTGCGAATAAAATGGGAAAATTTCAAGAGACATGGAGGAATCCATAAGCTTACGTAATGTCGGAATTGTCAAGCCTATGGTCATGGAACTCGAAACTGCCATATGGCAGCAAAAAGTATGATTTGTGGTGACACTAGTCACACGAAAGATATCTGCCCCGTGAAAGAGACCTCTAATAGTTTCAAATGTGTAAATTGTGGGGAAAACTACAAATCTAATTTCTTTAATTGTCCTGTAAGGTCAAAAATTAATCCTTCCAGACAACGTAGGAATTCCAAACAACCTGTTGTCAATGTGGGTAATCAAAAGACCTTCAATACTGTTCAGGCATCACCAGCACTTTCATTAGCAGGTGTGTCTGTAGGTAATAATTTAAATTCAGATAACAATTTTTAGACAAATAATCCGGTTCAGGCAACACCAGGCTGTTCATATGCCAGTGTCCTTTCAGGTAATATTTCAAATTCAAACAGTAACAAACCATTCGTGTTTGGTGCTGAAAAGTCAGCCAGTATTGATCTGGGTATTCCAACACCCGAAAAGATTGATTACCTGCAACAATCCATGTCCGCTTTGTTGAACTGTAACTCGATGTATGAGGGTGTTCAAGTAGGTATGAAATTTACAACTAATATTGTTATGAAATTGAAATTCAGCAATGATTTTAAATAATGCTGTAAATTTTCTAAATTGGAATGCTCGCTCTTTGAAAGCGACAGAGGATGAATTTTTCAATTTTTTAACAGTCCCCGATGTGCATATTACAGTTGTGACTGAAACGCTTTTAAAGCCAAATGTTAAACTAAAAAAGAATCCAAATTATATAGTTCATAGGTTTGATAGAATTGATGTTGCCGGTGGTGGAGTTGCAGTAGTTATCCACCGTCGAATAAAACATTGTGTTTTACCCCATCTTGAAACCAAAGTTATCGAGAGTTTGGGAATTGAAATTGAAACAAGTATTGGCATTTTATTTATAGCCGCAGTGTATTTGCCTTTTCAATGCACTGGTGAGCGAAAAAATTATTTCAAGGGAGATTTGCAAAAAACTCACAAGAAATAAATGTAAATTTTTCATTCCGCGTCGAACACTCGACAGAAACGGACGTGCAAAGTGGTCGTTCTATTACAATCCGGTCCGTGTGTACGAATAGCCAAACAAAAGAGTGTATTATTCAAGGCCATCAGTTGACAGTCGAGTCCGTGTCGCTGTGCTGAGTGATCTCACACCCGGCTCACTGCTGGTGGCTGTATTGGTGCTGCTGTACTGGTGCTGCTGGCTGCTTTGGGTGCAGCTTCGAACGATCGGACAACCACTGCTGGAAGGAAGAAGTGAAGAGGTACGTGTTCTTGTCGGCGCTAGTTCGCTAGTGCGCTACATTTAGCGCGATGGATATAGATCCCTCGCTTCCCGTGCCACCATCCCCGAACCCCCCTGACCCTGACCCTTCTGTTACCTCCTCCCCTGTTCATTCTCCAGTCCCCCCTCGCCCCAGGCTTTACCCGGACGGATCTCAACAGGGCAGCTATACTGTTTATTTTCGTCCAAAGGCAGGAGTGAATTCAAAGCGATTAAACATACTGCAAATTTCAAAAGACCTGACGAAGGGGTACAAGGCCGTGACCGAAATTTAACAAGCTCCATGTCGTGGTCAGTGATCTGGCACAGGCCAATGCTATCGCTTGCTCTGAGCTCTTCACACGCGAGTATCGCGTTTACATACCCGCACGAGACATGGAGATCGACGGTGTCATAACCGATTCGAGTCTGTCTGTCGAGTGTATCCTAAAAAGCGCAACCGGTTGCTTCAAAAATACCGAAACACAGGCGAAGATTTTGGATTGTAAGCAATTGCGGTCCATGTCTCTGGTCGGCGGTAAAAAAGTTTACACTCCGTCAGACTCGTTTCGCGTTACGTTTGCCGGATCTGCACTCCCTAGCCACGTCTCGATCGACCGGGTTCGTCTGCCTGTGCGATTGTATGTACCCCGTGTTATGAATTGCACCAATTGCAAGCAGTTAGGCCACACAGCCGCCTACTGCTGCAATAAGGCACGATGTAGCAAGTGTGGGGAGACTCATGCGGAAGATTCTTGCAGTGTTAATGCTGAAAAATGTATTCACTGTGGGGAAAACCAGCATGAGCTCTCCACATGCCCGGTGTACATGCAGCGCAGAGATAAAATCAAGCGGTCACTTAAGGAGCGTTCAAAGCGTTATTACGCTGAGATACTGAAGAAGACCGTGACCACTTCTACCATAACATCGAACCCCTTTGATCTGGTGCCCTCTGATGAAACCGATTCTGACGATTCATCAGCGGGAACATCTTATGCCAATCCTGGGGAGTCTAGGAAGAGGAAAAATGTTTCTTCTCCTAAACTTCCCCGTAAAGGTCCTAAGATTTCCCAAAGTGTAATGAAAAGTACGAACAAACGAAACAGTGCTGCGGAAAAACCGAAGCAAACTCCTCCTGGGCTTGCAAATTTAAAGTCCCAGAAGGAGTTCCCAGCACTGCCAGGAACATCTAAAACCCCAGTTGTTCCTTTTGCACATCCAGTTGATGAAACAAACTCTGGATTAGTGAAATTTTCTGACATTGTGGACTGGATTTTTGAAAATTTCAATATACCCGATCCAATTAAAATTTTTCTTACAGCATTCCTCCCAACAGTTAGATCATTTTTGAAGCAGTTGACTGCCCAATGGCCCCTTCTTGCAGCGATTGTATCCTTCGATGCCTAATTCAACTGCGTATATGAAGGATTCTATCTCTGTCTTACAGTGGAATTGTAGAAGTATTTTACCAAAAATTGAATCGTTTAAAGTTTTGATAAATAAAAACAAATGCGATGCATTTTCCCTTTGTGAAACTTGGCTTACTTCAAATATTGATCTCAACTTCCATGATTTTAATATTATTCGCCTTGATCGAGACACCCCATATGGAGGAGTACTTTTAGGGATTAAAAAGTGCTATTCTTTCTATCGTATTAACCTCCCCTCGATTCCAGGCATCGAAGTTGTCGCATGTCAAATGACAATACAAGGTAAAGAGCTTTGTATTGCCTCAATATATATTCCTACCAGAGCACAGGTTGGGCAACGGCTGCTCTTTGATTTAATAGAACTTCTTCCCTCGCCACGTTTGATTTTGGGAGACTTCAACTCTCATGGCGTGGCTTGGGGTTCCCCATACAATGATAACCGCTCCTCTTTAATCTATAACCTTTGCGATGACTTCGACATGACTATTTTAAACAACGGTGAAATGACACGTATCCCGAAACCTCCAGCGCGCCTAAGCGCTTTGGATCTATCCTTATGTTCGACGTCGCTACGGTTGGATTGCACATGGAAGGTAATCCTTGATCCTCACGGTAGCGACCATTTGCCTATTCTTATTTCAATTAATAACGGGTCGACTTGCATGCGACCAATTGACATTCCGTATGACCTCACACGGAATGTCGATTGGAAGTTATACGAGGAAATGATTTCAAAAGCGGTCGAGTCGATTCAACATCATCCACCACTTGAAGAATACAACCTCCTCGCGGGCTTGATTCTCGACGCCGCGTTGCAAGCCCAAACGAAGAAATATCCCGGCGTAACGATCAAAGAACGGCCTCCCACTCCGTGGTGGGACCAAGAGTGCTCCGATGTCTACACGCAAAGATCCGACGCGTTTAAGGCCTACCAGAAGGGAGGTATACCTGGCGACTATATACGGTATTCGGAGCTTAATACCAAGCTTAAAAGTTTGGCTAAAGCAAAGAAACGCGGATATTGGCGTCGGTTCGTGAACGAGACGTCTAGGGAGACATCGATGAGCACTCTTTGGAACACAGCCCGAAGAATGCGGAATCGCGTAACGGTCAACGAAAGCGAGGAGTCTTCAAGTCGGTGGATATTTGATTTTGCCAGGAAAGTATGTCCGGACTCTGTTCCTGAGCAAAACATTGTTCGCGATGCGTCTCCGGGCCACGACGCGATAGAATCACCTTTTACGATGGCAGAATTTTCAGTTGCCCTCCTGTCCTGTAACAATAACGCGCCTGGGTTAGATAGAATCAAATTCAACTTGTTGAAGAATCTACCCGGCAATGCCAAGAGGCGCTTGTTGAACTTGTTCAATAAGTTCCTGGAGCAAAACATTGTACCGCAGGATTGGAGGCAAGTGAAGGTGATCGCCATCCAAAAACCAGGGAAACCAGCTTCTGATCACAACTCTTATAGGCCGATTGCAATGCTATCCTGTATCCGGAAATTGATGGAAAAAATGATACTCCGTCGTTTAGACCATTGGGTCGAATCGAATGGTCTACTATCAGATACTCAATTTGGCTTCCGCCGTGCCAAAGGGACGGATGATTGTCTTGCGTTGCTTTCAACAGATATTCAGCTGGCGTATGCTCGCGAAGAACAAATGGCGTCTGCGTTCTTGGACATTAAGGGGGCTTTTGATTCCGTTTCTATTGACATTCTTTCGGGTAAACTTCACCGACAAGGATTTTCTCCAATTTTGAACAATTTTTTGCACAATTTGTTGTCCGAAAAGCACATGCATTTTACGCACGGCGATTTGGCAACTTTTCGCATTAGCTACATGGGTCTTCCCCAGGGCTCATGTTTAAGCCCCCTTCTTTACAACTTTTATGTAAATGACATCGACGAATGTCTGGCAAATTCATGCACGATAATACAACTTGCAGACGACAGTGTAATCTCTGTTACAGGAGCCAAAGCTGCCGATTTGCAAGGACCATTGCAAGATACCTTGGACAATTTGTCTGCTTGGGCTTTACAGCTAGGTATCGAATTCTCTCCGGAGAAGACTGAGATAGTAGTTTTTTCTAGGAAGCATGAACCTGCTCAGCTTCAAACACAATTAATGGGTAAAACGATTTCTCAGGTTTTGGTACACAAATATCTTGGTGTCTGGTTCGACTCTAAAAGCACCTGGGGTTGTCACGTGAGGTATCTGATGAAAAAATGTCAACAAAGAGTGAATTTTCCTCGTACAATAACCGGACAATGGTGGGGAGCCCACCCAGGAGACCTTATAAGGCTTTACCAAACAACGATATTGTCTGTCATTGAGTACGGGTGTTTCTGCTTCCGCTCCGCAGCAAACACACATTTGATCAAACTGGAGCGAATACAATATCGTTGTTTGCGTATCGCCTTGGGTTGCATGCAATCGACCCATACGATGAGTTTGGAGATCTTAGCTGGAGTACTACCATTGAAAACCCGCTTCTGGAGCCTGTCTTCTCGTATTCTAATCAAATGTGAGGTCTTGAACCGTCCCGTGATTGAAAATTTTGAAAGGTTAATCGAACTTAATTCTCAAACCCGTTTTATGACATTGTATTTCAATCACATGTCCCATAATATTAACCCTTCTTCGAATATTCCAAATCGTGTCGACTTATCAAATACTTCTGATTCTACTGTGTTTTTCGATACATCCATGATAGAAGAAACTCGTGGAATCCCGGATCATTTACGCGTGCAGCAGATCCCCAAAATTTTTTCCAATAAATATCGAAACATCAACTGCGACAATATGTACTACACTGACGGATCACTTCTTGATGGGTCCACTGGCTTCGGTATCTTCAATAACAATTTAACTGTCTCCCATAAGCTCGATAATCCTGCTTCTGTTTACGTCGCAGAATTAGCTGCAATTCTGTACACCCTAGGGATTATCGAAAAAATGCCCACGGACCATTATTTCATCTTTACGGACAGTCTCAGTTCCATTGAGGCTCTCCGATCGATGAAAGATGTTAAGCACTCTCCGTATTTCCTGGGGAAAATACGGGAACATCTGAGTGCTTTATCCGAAAAATCTACTCAGATTACCTTAGCGTGGGTCCCTTCTCACTGCTCGATACCGGGTAATGAGAAAGCGGACTCTTTGGCTAAGGTGGGCGCAACAAACGGTGATATTTATGTAAGACCAATTGCCTTTAATGAATTTTTCGCATTTGTACGTCAGAATACGATCATCAGTTGGCAAAATTCTTGGACCAAGGGGGAACTGGGAAGGTGGTTACATTCCATAATCCCCAAGGTATCGACGAACCCGTGGTTCAAGGGGTTGGATGTAGGTCGGGATTTCATTTGCGTGATGTCCCGGCTTATGTCCAATCACTATAGATTTGACGCGCATCTCCGTCGTGTTGGGCTCGGGGAGAGTGGTATCTGTGCCTGTGGTGAAGGTTATCACGACATAGAGCACGTTGTTTGGTCATGCCCTGTACACCGTGACGCCAGGTCTAGATTAATAGCTTCCCTGCAGGCCGAAGGTAGGCAGCCGGCTGTTCCTGTTCGTGATGTCTTGGCGAGCCGTGACCTATCCTACATGTCCCTTATATACGTTTTCCTGAAATCCATCCACGCCCCAGTTTAGTCCTATCCCCTTCCGCCTACATCCAACCAAACGACAAGAACACGTTAAGACCCCGGATCCGGAAACAGCAATCAGACCCGCACGATACTCTCAAGGCCCGATGGAAACAACCCAATATGCCAGTCAGTAATATCTTGGCCCAGCAGCGGAACAAATTTAATATGCTGCTTACCTATGGCAATGAAAACCATCAAACAGCAAACCTGTGCTTTTAATGCAAAATATTCTAGCTTTAAGTTAGATTTAGTTTCAGCTCGTAGTCGGCAGCGAGGATAAAAAATTTGCTTTTAGTTATTAAGATACTTTAGAAGGTAAGCTACCAGATATAATTGGCGCCGTTAAACATTGAATTGTATTTGTGCCGTGTCAAATAAACTATAGATGAAGAAAAAAAAAATCTAAATTTTTAATCATCGGTGATTTTAATGCGAAACATCGATCTTGGAATAATGCTCAAAGCAATTCCAATGGAAAAATATTGTTTAATGATTGCTCGGCTGGATTTTATTCAGTTTTATTTCCAAATGGTCCTACATGTTATTCTTCTATTAGGAATCCATCTACAATTGATGTGGTACTAACAAATCAAAGTCACTCATGCAGTGATTTATTACCTCATGCTGACTTTGATTCTGATCATCTTCTCTTAACATTTTCTATTTCCCATGAAATTATTTTAAATCCCACTAGATCTGTGTTAAATTATCACAAGACTAATTGGGATAGATATCGTTCTTCAATCGAAGAAAATTTGAATGATGATATTATTCTACAAAATAGTGCTAACATTGACAGAGCATTAGATAATTTTAGCAGCTTAATACTCAATGCCCGGAATTTATCAGTTCCTAAGGCTCGAGTGAAATTCAATGCACCAATTATTGACAGTGAACTTCAACTTCTTATACGTTTGAAGAACATGCGGAGACGTCAATACCAAAGATCTCGTGATCCTGCTTTGAAAATTATTTTTCAAGAATTACAAAAGGAAATTAAACATAGATTCACTCTCTTGCGAAATGAGATTTTCATGAGGAAGTTTATTTATTTATTTATTTATCAACATCAAGTGTCTTAAACTAAAAACAGTTATGTTAGCCACAATACGATAAGTACAATACGATACAAACAACAAAAACTTCCTTATTCGTCAAGTTGTAGTAAAAAACACACAAAATCTACGGCGGATTGTATCACGTGATGAATTAAAATCAAAAACAGAAGATACCTTGTTGAAAACTCGCTGTATACCGACCAAAGCGCTGTTTTGTCCATAGTTGGTGCGTTGAAAGGGTATCCTCAGCATGGAGTTGTTCTGCAGTGCCCTGGGTTGCACGTTCAGATTAATCGCACCCAAAATAGCAGGACAATCGCTTCTACCCTGCAACGTATCGGCAGCGAACATAGCTCTTGCGATGTTTCTTCGCGTTTGGAGAGTCTCCAAATGGATCAGTCGACATCGACTCTCATAACTCTGCAGACGGAACCGGTTTCGCCAAGGTAAACGACGAAGAGCAAAGCGTAAGAAGCGGCGTTGAACCGATTCAATTCTTACCGCTCCGTTTTGGTAACTTGGGTGCCAGACAACGGAGCAGTATTCGAGCGTGGAGCGTACTAATGAACAGTATAATGCTTTGAGGCAATACACGCTGGTGAAATGCTTTGTGATGCGGAAAATAAATCCTAAAGTTCTGGATGCCTTATCCACAATGTAAGAAACATGCCGTTTAAACGATAGTTGGCTATCCAATATAACGCCTAGATCCTTCACATGATCGACTCGTTGGATTTTGGTATCGGCGAGCTTGTATTAAAAAATAACAGGTTGACGAATACGGCTGAAGGAAATTACCGAGCATTGACAATCATGCAGTTTAGATTGCACCAATTCATGAAGGTGTTAAACTCGCGCTGGAGGCAAGAGGCATCCGCTATCGAGCGGATCTTCAGGTATAACTTCAGATCGTCAGCGAAGGATAAACAGGGTCCTTTAAGTACACAGTTTACATCATTGAAGTATAATAGGAAGAATAACGGTCCCAAATGGCTGCCTTGCGGGATTCCAGACGAGGCCGAAAAAGGCTCTGCTTGAAGATCGTCGATAGTCACGATCAGTTTACGACCAACAAGGTAGGAATGACACCAACGCAACATACTGCCGCTAAGACCGAGTCTTTCGAGCTTAGCAATCGTAATGGCATGATTGATGTTATCGAAAGCCGCAGATAAATCGGTATATATGACGTCCGTTTGAGCGCGATCCCCCAGGCTTTCCGCAACATATGACGTCAAGCACAGTAGATTTGTATTGGTAGATCTACCTGAGACGAACCCGTGTTGATCATCGCTCAGGTATTGTTTGCAGTGAGACAGCAACGGAGCCATGATCACAAGCTCAAACAACTTGGATATTGCACATAACGACGAAATTCCTCGATAGTTATTGACATCCTTCCGATCTCCTTTTTTGTGAACGGGGAACATAAATGCAGTTTTCCATGCAGACGGAAAAACCCCACTAGAAAGGGACAAACCAAACACGAGCTGAAGAGAGATTAGCAGGTTCTCAATGTGCTTCTTTAAAAACGCGGAAGGAATTCCATCCGGGCCGGATTTTGTCGATGATTTTAATATAGAGGCGGCACTAGAGATCATGGTTTCATCTATGGTAAATCCACTCAGAGTATTCCCAACTGTTAGTGGAACGTTGCTAGCAGCCAGGGTAACTTGCTCAGGTGGGATTACTTCGTCGCAAAAAGTTAGTGCGAATTTCTCCGCAAAGAGTTGACAGATGTTTTTCGGCTCAGAGGCGACTCTACCATTCAGAGTCATGGTTGAAGGAAGACTCGATTCCTTACGCTGGGCGTTGACGTACCTCCAGAATGTTTTTGGTTTAGCCTTAAGGTTTAGCTGGATATTTTGCAGGTGTCTTCTGAAACAGTTCTGACTGGTCGTTTTGTATACTGTATTCAGCCTTTTATATTGGTCGCGCAACACAAGTGTACCAAACCTGGAATATTTTCTAAGCGCAGCTCTTTTTTTTGGTCCTCAGCGTGCGCAGCTCACGAGTCATCCAAGGCTTACTGTTTGGCGAATGAACTGTTTTGGGAACGTGCCGGTCAATTGCGTGCAATAATACGTGCGAAAGAGTTAACGCAGCGTTGTCAGCATCCTGTTCGCCGAGAACAGCAAGCCAGTCGATAGTAGCAAAAAATTCAGAAATGCTTCGATGGTCAGCTTTCCGAAAGTCGTATTAATCAGGTGAGATGGGTTTAGTTTGACTTAACCACTGGTTCTTGAGGACCAGAATCAAAGGAGGGTGGTGCCTAACTTGCTTGACCAAAGGTGATGGAGCAAGCGAACAACAGGGGCAATGTCTTGTGCGCTGACGAAACATAAATCCAGACAGCGATTGTTTTCGTTGGTCACGTGGTTGATATGTCGTAACGTGGCGGAGCTATAACATTCCAAAAGCCGTATTGCTCCGATGTTCAAAGTGGAATGATCTGGATCCCCATGAAAAAACCGTTACTCGATGGTTGCCATGAAATAGCAGGTAGATTAAAGTCCCCGATAACAACAAGCTCGTCTGTTGCAACGCCCATTTCAACTATTGACATGACGGACCGGGAATGAACCTCGAGCAATGTATCATCGCGTACTCGATCAGGTGGAATGTATATAGCACACAGGAAGACTTTGCGGTTCGCGAGCTCAATGCACACCCACACCTGCTCGAGACTCTCCCACAGATCATCTACTATTTCTTTAGCTTTCAGTCTCCTATTGACCGCGACAAGTACACCACCGCCAGATAATTTCCGACTATTTGCGGGCCCGCGGTCGCAACGGAAAACTTCGAATTCGGGACCGAACACCTGATGAGATAATGTTCGTGAGTCGAGCCAAGTCTCAGTCAACACGATAATATCGTAACAGTCGTCGGATGCAGCCAGGAGGTAATCATTCACATCACAATTCATGCCTCCAGCGTTTTGGTAGTAGATGCGCACATCGTTGTCCACGAGACGGCCCGCAATGCATGGGTTTAATTGCAAGTCAGCAGGGCTAGAAAATGATTCATCGGGTACCGAGGGTTCATTACATAAACTACGTGGGTACTCGCCTGCAGTTACAGATTGGAAGACTCCACTACCACAACCAACCACAGGACCGGGACGACTGTAAAGAGCGCAGGCTGCGATTAGCTCGACTGGGTTGGAAGGGCCAGGAGCTTCCATAATACTTTCTACAGTGCGGCCCGGTTGCAGAGATGAGTGAAGAAGGGATCCGTTGTAATCTGAACACGCTGGTTGCTCGTCGTAGTAGCTTGTTGACGGAACAGGGTTAAAATTGGAGAATCGGTTGCAAACAGAACTAACTGATTGTTTATTGCAGCAGCTTGTAGATGGAGATTGGCTGAAACTGTTCGAATCATCACCGAAAGAAAGTTTGGTATTACACGTATACTTGCCTGAGACTGCAGGCTGGGAAACTCCTTCAAAACCTCCGATAACAGGGCCAGGACGACTATGATGGCAGCGAGCTAATAAAGATGCGTGGCGAATAAAGTTGACGAAAAGACAAGGCTCGACTGTTACGGGGTTAGAAGGAGCTCCCCATCATGCATCGTTGCGTGCATCCTGGCAGACCGGTAGTTCCAAAACATCCATGCTCGACGAGCCTAGGGTTGGTAGAGTTGCCGTTTCCGGATGATCCACTGGTGACAAACTGACAACTCTCGGCAGGTTTTTTGCACGGTTGTCCTCGAATTCACGAAACCGAATATGTTCGGGCCA